>NC_086451.1:3596187-3641187 GCF_028390025.1 Pseudophryne corroboree
GTGTTTAGGGGTATAAATAAGATTTTACTTACCGATAAATCTATTTCTCGGAGTCCGTAGTGGATGCTGGGGTTCCTGAAAGGACCATGGGGAATAGCGGCTCCGCAGGAGACAGGGCACAAAAAGTAAAGCTTTTTCAGATCAGGTGGTGTGCACTGGCTCCTCCCCCTATGACCCTCCTCCAGACTCCAGTTAGGTACTGTGCCCGGACGAGCGTACACAATAAGGGAGGATTTTGAATCCCGGGTAAGACTCATACCAGCCACACCAATCACACCGTACAACCTGTGATCTAAACCCAGTTAACAGTATGATAACAGCGGAGCCTCTGAAAGATGGCTTCCTTCAACAATAACCCGAATTAGTTAACAATAACTATGTACAATTTATGCAGATAATCCGCACTTGGGATGGGCGCCCAGCATCCACTACGGACTCCGAGAAATAGATTTATCGGTAAGTAAAATCTTATTTTCTCTATCGTCCTAGTGGATGCTGGGGTTCCTGAAAGGACCATGGGGATTATACCAAAGCTCCCAAACGGGCGGGAGAGTGCGGATGACTCTGCAGCACCGAATGAGAGAACTCCAGGTCCTCCTTAGCCAGAGTATCAAATTTGTAAAATTTTACAAACGTGTTCTCCCCTGACCACGTAGCTGCTCGGCAAAGTTGTAATGCCGAGACCCCTCGGGCAGCCGCCCAAGATGAGCCCTCCTTCCTTGTGGAGTGGGCCTTTACAGATTTAGGCTGTGGCAGGCCTGCCACAGAATGTGCAAGTTGGATTGTGCTACAGATCCAACGAGCAATCGTCTGCTTAGACGCAGGAGCACCCATCTTGTTGGGTGCATACAATATAAACAACGAGTCAGATTTTCTGACTCCAGCTGTCCTTGCAATATATATTTTTAATGCTCTGACAACGTCCAGTAACTTGGAGTCCTCCAAGTCACTTGTAGCCGCAGGCACTACAATAGGCTGGTTCAGATGAAATGCTGACACCACCTTAGGGAGAAAATGCGGACGAGTCCGCAGTTCTGCCCTGTCCGAATGGAAAATCAGATATGGGCTTTTGTAAGATAAAGCTGCCAATTCTGATACTCTCCTGGCAGAAGCCAGGGCTAGAAGCATGGTCACTTTCCAAGTGAGATATTTCAAATCCACCTTATTTAGTGGTTCAAACCAATGAGATTTTAGAAAGTCCAAAACCACATTGAGATCCCACGGTGCCACTGGAGGCACCACAGGAGGCTGTATATGCAGCACTCCCTTAACAAAGGTCTGGACTTCAGGGACTGAAGCCAATTCTTTTTGAAAGAAAATCGACAGGGCCGAAATTTGAACCTTAATAGCTCCCAATTTGAGACCCATAGACAATCCTGATTGCAGGAAATGTAGGAATCGACCCAGTTGAAATTCCTCCGTCGGAGCACTCCGATCTTCGCACCACGCAACATATTTTCGCCAAATTCGGTGATAATGTTGCACGGTTACTTCCTTCCTTGCTTTAATCAAAGTAGGAATGACTTCTTCCGGCATGCCTTTTTCCTTTAGGATCCGGCGTTCAACCGCCATGCCGTCAAACGCAGCCGCGGTAAGTCTTGAAACAGACAGGGACCCTGCTGAAGCAAGTCCCTCCTTAGAGGTAGAGGCCACGGATCTTCCGTGATCATCTCTTGAAGTTCCGGGTACCAAGTCCTTCTTGGCCAATCCGGAACCACTAGTATCGTTCTTACGCCTCTTTGCCGTATAATTCTCAATACTTTTGGTATGAGAGGCAGAGGAGGAAACACATACACCGACTGGTACACCCAAGGCGTTACCAGCGCGTCCACAGCTATTGCCTGCGGATCTCTTGACCTGGCGCAATACCTGTCCAGTTTTTTGTTGAGGCGAGACGCCATCATGTCCACCATTGGTCTTTCCCAACGGGTTACCAGCATGTGGAAGACTTCTGGATGAAGTCCCCACTCTCCCGGGTGAAGATCGTGTCTGCTGAGGAAGTCTGCTTCCCAGTTGTCCACTCCCGGGATGAACACTGCTGACAGTGCTATCACATGATTCTCTGCCCAGCGAAGAATCCTTGCAGCTTCTGCCATTGCACTCCTGCTTCTTGTGCCGCCCTGTCTGTTCACATGGGCGACTGCCGTGATGTTGTCCGACTGGATCAACACCGGTTTTCCCTGAAGCAGAGGTTCTGCCTGGCTTAGAGCATTGTATATTGCTCTTAGTTCCAGAATGTTTATGTGAAGAGACGTTTCCAGGCTCGTCCATACTCCCTGGAAGTTTCTTCCTTGTGTGACTGCTCCCCAGCCTCTCAGGCTGGCGTCCGTGGTCACCAGGATCCAATCCTGTATGCCGAATCTGCGGCCCTCCAATAGATGAGGACTCTGCAACCACCACAGAAGAGACACCCTTGTCCTTGGAGACAGGGTTATCCGTAGGTGCATCTGAAGATGCGACCCTGACCATTTGTCCAACAGATCCCTTTGGAAAATTCTTGCGTGGAATCTGCCGAATGGAATTGCTTCGTAAGAAGCCACCATTTTTCCCAGGACTCTTGTGCATTGATGTACAGACACCTTTCCTGGTTTTAGGAGGTTCCTGACAAGGTCGGATAACTCCTTGGCTTTTTCCTCCGGGAGAAAAACCTTTTTCTGAACCGTGTCCAGAATCATCCCTAGGAACAGCAGACGAGTTGTCGGCATTAACTGGGATTTTGGAATATTCAGAATCCACCCGTGCTGTTTTAGCACTTCTTGAGACAGTGCTAATCCCATCTCTAGCTGTTCTCTGGACCTCGCCCTTATTAGGAGATCGTCCAAGTATGGGATAATTAATATGCCTTTTCTTCGAAGAAGAATCATCATCTCGGCCATTACCTTTGTAAAGATCCGAGGTGCCGTGGACAATCCGAACGGCAGCGTCTGAAACTGATAGTGACAGTTTTGTACAACGAACCTGAGGTACCCCTGGTGTGAGGGGTAAATTGGAACGTGGAGATACGCATCCTTGATGTCCAAGGATACCATAAAGTCCCCCTCTTCCAGGTTCGCTATCACTGCTCTGAGTGACTCCATCTTGAACTTGAACTTCTTTATGTACAGGTTCAAGGACTTCAGATTTAGAATAGGCCTTACCGAGCCATCCGGCTTCGGTACCACAAAAAGAGTGGAATAATACCCCTTCCCTTGTTGTAGAAGAGGTACCTTGACTATCACCTGCTGAGAGTACAGCTTGTGAATGGCTTCCAAAACCGTCTCCCTTTCGGAGGGGGACGTTGGTAAAGCAGACTTCAGGAAACGGCGAGGTGGATCTGTCTCTAATTCCAACCTGTACCCTTGAGATATTATCTGCAGGATCCAGGGATCTACCTGCGAGTGAGCCCACTGCGCGCTGTAATTTTTGAGACGACCGCCCACCGTCCCCGAGTCCGCTTGAGAAGCCCCAGCGTCATGCTGAGGCTTTTGTAGAAGCCGGGGAGGGCTTCTGTTCCTGGGAAGGAGCTGCGTGTTGCTGTCTCTTCCCTCGACCTCTGCCTCGTGGCAGATATGAATAGCCCTTTGCTCTCTTATTTTTAAAGGAACGAAAGGGCTGCGGTTGAAAAGTCGGTGCCTTTTTCTGTTGGGGAGTGACTTGAGGTAGAAAGGTGGATTTCCCGGCTGTAGCCGTGGCCACCAAATCTGATAGACCGACTCCAAATAACTCCTCCCCTTTATACGGCAAAACTTCCATATGCCGTTTTGAATCCGCATCGCCTGTCCACTGTCGCGTCCATAAAGCTCTTCTGGCCGAAATGGACATAGCACTTACCCGTGATGCCAGTGTGCAGATATCCCTCTGTGCATCACGCATATAAAGAAATGCATCCTTTATTTGTTCTAACGACAGTAAAATATTGTCCCTGTCCAGGGTATCAATATTTTCAATCAGGGACTCTGACCAAACTACCCCAGCACTGCCCATCCAGGCAGTCGCTACAGCTGGTCGTAGTATAACACCTGCATGTGTGTATATACTTTTTTGGATATTTTCCATCCGCCTATCTGATGGATCTTTAAGTGCGGCCGTCTCAGGAGAGGGTAACGCCACTTGTTTAGATAAGCGTGTTAGCGCCTTGTCCACCCTAGGAGGTGTTTCCCAGCGCTCCCTAACCTCTGGCGGGAAAGGGTATAATGCCAATAATTTCTTTGAAATTATCAGCTTTTTATCAGGGGCAACCCACGCTTCATTACACACGTCATTTAATTCTTCTGATTCAGGAAAAACTATAGGTAGTTTTTTCATACCCCACATAATACCCTGTTTAGTGGTACCTGTAGTATCAGCTAAATGTAACGCCTCCTTCATTGCCAAAATCATATAACGTGTGGCCCTACTGGAAAATACGGTTGAATCGTCACCGTCACCACTGGAGTCAGTGCCTGCGTCTGGGTCTGTGTCGACCGACTGAGGCAAAGGGCGTTTCACAGCCCCTGACGGTGTTTGAGTCGCCTGGACAGGCACTAATTGATTGTCCGGCCGCCTCATGTCGTCAAACGACTGCTTTAGCGTGTTGACACTATCCCGTAGTTCCATAAATAAAGGCATCCATTCTGGTGTCGACTCCCTAGGGGGTGACATCCTCATATTTGGCAATTGCTCCGCCTCCACACCAATATCGTCCTCATACATGTCGACACACACGTACCGACACACAGCAGACACACAGGGAATGCTCCTAACGAAGACAGGACCCACTAGCCCTTTGGGGAGACAGAGGGAGAGTTTGCCAGCACACACCAAAAACGCTATATATATATCAGGGATAGCCTTATAATAAGTGCTCCCTTATAGCTGCTTTGTTATATCAAAATATCGCCATAAATTTGCCCCCCCCCCTCTCTGTTTTACCCTGTTTCTGTAGTGCAGTGCAGGGGAGAGACTTGGGAGCCGTCCTGACCAGCGGAGCTGTGAGAGGAAATGGCGCCGTGTGCTGAGGAGATAGGCCCCGCCCCTTTTCTGGCGGGCTCGTCTCCCGCTATTTAGAAAAATCAGGCAGGGGTTAAATATCTCCATATAGCCTCTAGGGGCTATATGTGAGGTATTTTTAGCCTTTATAGGTATTCATTTGCCTCCCAGGGCGCCCCCCTCCCAGCGCCCTGCACCCTCAGTGACTGCCGTGTGAAGTGTGCTGAGAGGAAAATGGCGCACAGCTGCAGTGCTGTGCGCTACCTTTAGAAGACTGCAGGAGTCTTCAGCCGCCGATTCTGGACCTCTTCTGACTTCAGCATCTGCAAGGGGGCCGGCGGCGCGGCTCCGGTGACCATCCAGGCTGTACCTGTGATCGTCCCTCTGGAGCTTGATGTCCAGTAGCCAAGAAGCCAATCCATCCTGCACGCAGGTGAGTTGACTCCTTCTCCCCTCAGTCCCTCGCTGCAGTGATCCTGTTGCCAGCAGGAATCACTGTAAAATAAAAAACCTAGCTAAACTTTTTCTAAGCAGCTCTTTAGGAGAGCCACCTAGATTGCACCCTTCTCGGCCGGGCACAAAAATCTAACTGGAGTCTGGAGGAGGGTCATAGGGGGAGGAGCCAGTGCACACCACCTGATCTGAAAAAGCTTTACTTTTTGTGCCCTGTCTCCTGCGGAGCCGCTATTCCCCATGGTCCTTTCAGGAACCCCAGCATCCACTAGGACGATAGAGAAATAGGCAGGGGGGCACAGGGTGTGTAGGGGTATAATGGGCAGGGGGGTGTGATGTGTATATAGGGGTATAATGGGCAGGGGGGTGTGATGTGTGTGTGGGGGTATAATGGGCAGGGGGTGTGATGTGTGTGTGTAGGGGTATAATGGGCAGGAGGGGGTGATGTGTGTGTGTAGAGGTATAATGGGCAGGAGATGGGGGGGTGATATGTATATAGGGGTATAATGGGCAGGAGGGGGGGGTGATATGTGTGTGTAAGGGTATAATGGGCAGGAGGGGGGGTGATATGTGTGTGTAGGGGTATAATGGGTAGGAGGGGGGGGTGATGTGTATATAGGGGTATAATGGGCAGGGGGTGTGATGTGTGTGTGTAGGGGTATAATGGGCAGGGGGGGGGGGGGTGTTGTGTGTGTGTGTAGGGGTATAATGGGCAGGGGGGTGTGATGTGTATATAGGGGTATAATGGGCAGGAGGGGTGTTGTGTGTGAGTAGGGGTATAATGGGTGGGGGCTGTAGGGGTATAATGGGCAGGGCGGTGTAACATACATAGTAACATAGTCATTGAAGTTGAAAAGAGGCAAAATGCCCATCGGGTTAAACCTGTATTCTGTATTAAGCCAACTTCATTATAATTTCCTGTTGAAATAAGGTTTTATGTCGTTAACCACTGTAAATCATGTTCCTCCCAGGTTATCAATGTCAGTATGATAAATACTATAGCCTTGGATATCTTTTTCGGTCAGAAATTTATCCAATCCGTTGTTAAATGTATTTACAGAGTCCGCCATTATTACCTTCTCCGGCAGGGAATTCCAAATCCTTATTGCCCTTACCGTGAAGAACCCTTTCCTACGTTGTGTACGGAATTTTCTCTCCTCCAACCTCAGCGAGTGCCCACGCGTCCTATACAGAGTTCTATTAATAAATAATTCCTCCAATAACGCTTTGTAATGACCCTTTACATATCTGAATATATTAATAATATCTCCTCTTAGGCGCCTCTTTTCTAGTGTATACATATTCAGCCTAGTAAGTCTTTCCTTATAGTCCAGTCCTTCTAGGCCTATAATCAATTTAGCAGCTCGCCTTTGAATCCTTTCGGGGGGGGGAAGGGGGGGAGGTGTAGGGATATAATGGGCAGGGGGTGGGATGTGTGTATGTAGGGGTATACCATCCCTGCCCCCCCCCCCCCCCCCCCGAAAAAAAGTGGGCAAGCCTCCCGCTTTCCCTGCAGCCCTCATGACCCTCCTCGGCCGCCCGCAGCAGAGAACAAGTGGGCGGACCGAAGGGGTTGTATGACGCGATTCGCGCTGAATCACATCATCGTAGCTCCGCCCCCCGCTATACAGTGTTTATTTTCTCACCACTGCATAGCGGGGGCCGGAGCCACGATGACGTGATCCTGATGCCATGCCCCCGGGCTGCCCACTTCTCTGTTGGTCATGCCCCCGAACCACTCATCCTGCTGCCGGCCACGCCCCCATGCACTTACAACGCTGCCTTCTCCTGGAGGAGGGGGCAGCAAAGTAGATAAGTGTGTATAATGGGCAGGGGAGGGGGGGGGGGGGTGATGTGTAGGGGTATAATGGGCAGGGGGCATGTGATGTGTAGGGGTATAATGGGCAGGGGGGTGTGATGTGTAGGGGTATAATGGGCAGGGGGCATGTGATGTGTAGGGGTATAATGGGCAGGGGGGTGTGATGTGTGTGTGTGTAGGGGTATAATGGGCAGGAGTGTGTGATGTGTATATAGGGGTATAAGAGCAGGAAGGGGGGTATAATGGGAAGGGGGGTGTAGGGGTATAATGGGGGGGGGGTATAATGGGCAGGGGTGTGTGATGTGTATATAGGGGTATAATGGGCAGGACGGGGGTGTAGGGGTATAATGGGAAGGGAGGGTATAATGGGGGGGGGGTGGTATAATGGGCAGGAGTGTGTGATGTGTATATAGGGGTATAATGGCAGGAGGGGGGGTGTAGGGGTATATTGGGATGGGGTATAATGGGCAGGGGTGGGGGGGGTAATGTGTATATAGGGGTATAATGGGCAGGAGGGGGGGTGTAGGGGTGTAATGGGCAGGTGGGGTGTAGGGGTATAACGGGCAGGGGGGGAGGTGTAATGGGCAGGTGGGGGGGGGGGGTGTAGGGGTATAATGGGCAGGTGGGGGGGTGTAGGGGTATAATGGGCAGGAAGGGGGGGTGTAATGGGCAGGTGGGGGGGGTGTAGGGGTATAATGGGCAGGAAGGGGGGGTGTAATGGGCAGGTGGGGGGGGGTGTAGGGGTATAATGGGCAGGTGGGGGGGGTGTAGGGGTATAATGGGCAGGAAGGGGGGGTGTAATGGGCAGGTGGGGGGGGGGTGTAGGGGTATAATGGGCAGGTGGGGGGGGGGGGGGTGTAGGGGTATAATGGGCAGGAAGGGGGGGTGTAATGGGCAGGTGGGGGGGGTGTAGGGGTATAATGGGCAGGGCAGGGGTATAATAGGCAGGGGAAGGTGATGTATTGGGATCAGTCAGTGTATGTCACCACACGGGTTCCCGCTACTGCGCCCGCCAGACTGCGAGTCTCTCACACACCCGCCCGCTCCCGCCCTCACCTCACCGCCCGCCGGCCGGCACCAGGTAACCTGCGCCCCCAGCACCGGCTCACGTGTCTACCTGCGCCCCCAGCACCGGGTCACGTGTCTACCACTCTACCTGCGCCCCCCAGCATCGGGTCACGTGTCTACCTGCGCCCCCAGCACCGGGTCACGTGTCTACCTGCGCCCCCAGCACCGGGTCACGTGTGTGGAGGTGAGAGACGCTGCAGCTGCCCCCGGTAAAGTCCCCCATAGCTGCCTCCTGTCACAGCAGCCGGGGCATTATACAGCGCTCTGTCATACACAGCCCGGAACATGACAGCTAGGAGCTGATTCTCTCCTGTATACTGCTGCTGTCACTCTCCCTCTGTATATACAGCACTCTGCATACTCTATGTATAATGTGTGTGTGTGTGTGTATATATATATATATATATATATATATATATATATATATATATATATATATATATATATATATATATATACAGGTTGAGTATCCCTTATCCAAAATGCTAAATCCCACATTTTTGGGTCCCCTACTGAGATAATGGCATATATATTGTGTGAATATATAGATATTTATAATATAATATACATATGTGTGTCATTACCTCAGTAGGGGACCCAAAAATGTGTGATTTTGAATTGTAATATACACTGAGGCGCCGGCTTTCTTGCTGTATTTTCTGTTTAAAATCTTGAATTTCTCCCCAAAATAGATATCAGAATAGCGAGGGGCAGTGCAGCGATAGTCTGCAGGAGAGGGGCTGTGCAGTGATAGTCTGCAGGAGAGGGGCAGTGCAGTGATAGTCTGCAGGAGAGGGGCAGTGCAGCAATAGTCTGCAGGAGAGGGACAGTGCAGCGATAGTCTGCAGGAGAGGGGCAGTGCAGCGATAGTCTGCAGGAGAGGGGCAGTGCAGCCATAGTCTGCAGGAGAGGGGCAGTGCAGCGATAGTCTGCAGGAGAGGGACAGTGCAGCGATAGTCTGCAGGAGAGGGGCAGTGCAGCCATAGTCTGCAGGAGAGGGGCAGTGCAGCCATAGTCTGCAGGAGAGGGACAGTGCAGCGATAGTCTGCAGGAGAGGGACAGTGCAGCGATAGTCTGCAGGAGAGGGGCAGTGCAGCGATAGTCTGCAGGAGAGGGGCAGTGCAGAAGCAGAGGGGCACTGTAGTGATAGTCTGCAGAAGCAGAGGGGCACTGTAGTGATAGTCTGCAGAAGCAGAGGGGCACTGTAGTGATAGTCTGCAGAAGCAGAGGGGCACTGTAGTGATAGTCTGCAGAAGCAGAGGGGCACTGCTGTGATAGTCTGCAGAAGCAGAGGGGCACTGCTGTGATAGTCTGCAGAAGCAGAGGGGCACTGCCGTGATAGTCTGCAGAAGCAGAGGGGCACTGCCGTGATAGTTTGCAGAAGCAGAGGGGCACTGCCGTGATAGTCTGCAGAAGCAGAGGGGCACTGCCGTGATAGTCTGCAGAAGCAGAGGGGCACTGCCGTGATAGTCTGCAGAAGCAATGGGGCACTGCCGTGATAGTCTGCAGAAGCAGAGGGGCACTGCCGTGATGCAGTCCGCAGTGAAATTTTGTGCTACGTGTGGTCTGTGCTTTGGGTGATCTGTGCTACTGTGAGTGAGGGCTGGGCTGGAATCCTGTATGCTGTGAGTGAGGGCTGGGCTGGAATCCTGTATGCTGTGAGGGAGGGCTGGGCTGGAATCCTGTATGCTGTGAGTGGCTGGAATCCTGTATGCTGTGAGTGGCTGGAATCCTGTATGCTGTGAGTGGCTGGAATCCTGTATGCTGTGAGTGGCTGGAATCCTGTATGCTGTGAGTGAGGTCTAGGCTGGAATCCTGTATGCTGTGAGTGAGGGCTGGGCTGGAATCCTGTATGCTGTGAGTGAGGTCTGGGCTGGAATCCTGTATGCTGTGAGTGAGGTCTGTGCTGGGATACTGTATGCTGTGAGTGAGGGCTGGGCTGGAATCCTGTATGCTGTGAGGGAGGGCTGGGCTGGAATCCTGTATGCTGTGAGTGGCTGGAATCCTGTATGCTGTGAGTGGCTGGAATCCTGTATGCTGTGAGTGGCTGGAATCCTGTATGCTGTGAGTGAGGTCTGGGCTAGAATCCTGTATGCTGTGAGTGAGGTCTGGGCTGGAATCCTGTATGCTGTGAGTGAGGTCTGGGCTGGAATCCTGTATGCTGTGAGTGAGGTCTGGGCTGGAATCCTGTATGCTGTGAGTGAGGTCTGGGCTGGAATCCTGTATGCTGTGAGTGAGGGCTGGGCTGGAATCCTGTATGCTGTGAGTGAGGGCTGGAATCCTGTATGCTGTGAGGGCTGGGCTGGGCTGGAATCCTGTATGCTGTGAGGGAGGGCTGGGCTGGAATCCTGTATGCTGTGAGTGGCTGGAATCCTGTATGCTGTGAGTGGCTGGAATCCTGTATGCTGTGAGTGGCTGGAATCCTGTATGCTGTGAGTGAGGTCTGGGCTGGAATCCTGTATGCTGTGAGTGAGGGCTGGGCTGGAATCCTGTATGCTGTGAGTGAGGGCTGGGCTGGAATCCTGTATGCTGTGAGTGAGGTCTGTGCTGGAATCCTGTATGCTGTGAGTGAGGTCTGGGCTGGAATCCTGTATGCTGTGAGTGAGGGCTGGGCTGGAATCCTGTATGCTGTGAGTGAGGGCTGGAATCCTGTATGCTGTGAGGGCTGGGCTGGGCTGGAATCCTGTATGCTGTGAGGGAGGGCTGGGCTGGAATCCTGTATTCTGTGAGTGGCTGGAATCCTGTATGCTGTGAGTGGCTGGAATCCTGTATGCTGTGAGTGGCTGGAATCCTGTATGCTGTGAGTGAGGTCTGGGCTGGAATCCTGTATGCTGTGAGTGAGGTCTGGGCTGGAATCCTGTATGCTGTGAGTGGCTGGAATCCTGTATGCTGTGAGTGAGGTCTGGGCTGGAATCCTGTATGCTGTGAGTGAGGTCTGGGCTGGAATCCTGTATGCTGTGAGTGAGGTCTGTGCTGGGATACTGTATGCTGTGAGTGAGGTCTGTGCTGGGATACTGTGAGAACTTGCCAGGATTAATCAGAAACTTGGTGACCTGGGAAATGTCTGTAACCGCGGCGACCGTCCACGCACAAACACACCTCTGAACGGAGCGAGATTATTCCTCAGCAATCTCGCTTTTCTTTTCCATTCCAGGAACATGTCTGCCAAGGAGGCCTGGGAGAGATCTGAGGGGGAACTAGAGCATATGCAAGGTGAGCTACGTGTCAGGCTGACGTGTGGCTGACATGACGCTGCTGCGATGCTGACGTGTGGCTGACATGACGCTGCTGCGTGGCTGTGTCAGGCTGATGTGGCCACAGCGTTGCGACGCCTGTGTATGAATGAGTAGTTTGTGCCGGTGAATCTGTGCCGCAGCGTTGTGGCACCTGTGTATGAATGAGCAGTATTTGCCCGCTCACATCCGGCCGGTGAATCTGCGCTGCAGCGTTGTGACGCCTGTGTATGAATGAGCAGTATGTGCCCGCTTACATCCTGCCGGTGAATCTGTGCCGCAGCGTTGTGGCACCTGTGTATGAATGAGCAGTTTACGCCCGCTCACATCCGGCCGGTGAATCTGCGCTGCAGCGTTGTGACGCCTGTGTATGAATGAGCAGTTTACGCCCGCTCACATCCGGCCGGTGAATCTGCGCTGCAGCGTTGTGACGCCTGTGTATGAATGAGCAGTATGTGCCCGCTTACATCCTGCCAGTGAATCTGTGCCGCAGCCTTGTGCCTGTGTATGAATGAGCAGTTTGCGCCTGCTCACACACGGCCGGTGAATCTGTGCTGCAGCGTTGTGTCTGTGTATGAATGAGCAGTTTGCGCCCCTCACATCCGGCCGGTGAATCTGCGCTGCAGCGTTGTGACGCCTGTGTATGAATGAGCAGTTTGCGCCCCTCACATCCGGCCGGTGAATCTGCGCTGCAGCGTTGTGATGCCTGTGTATGAATGAGAAGTTTGCGCCCTCACATCCGGCCGGTGAATCTGCGCTGCAGCGTTGTGACGCCTGTGTATGAATGAGCAGTTTGCGCCCCTCACATCCGGCCGGTGAATCTGTGCCGCAGCGTTGTGGCACCTGTGTATGAATGAGCAGTTTGCGCCCCTCGCATCCGGCCGGTGAATCTGTGCCGCAGCGTTGTGTCTGTGTATGAATGAGAAGTTTGCGCCCCTCACATCCGGCCGGTGAATCTGCGCTGCAGCGTTGTGTCTGTGTATGAATGAGCAGTTTGTGCCCCCTCACATCTGGCCGGTGAATCTGTGCTGCAGCGTTGTGACGCCTGTGTATGAATGAGCAGTTTGCGCCCCTCACATCCGGCCGGTGAATCTGCGCTGCAGCGTTGTGTCTGTGTATGAATGAGCAGTTTGCGCCCCTCACATCTGGCCGGTGAATCTGTGCTGCAGCGTTGTGACGCCTGTGTATGAATGAGCAGTTTGCGCCCCTCACATCCGGCCGGTGAATCTGCGCTGCAGCGTTGTGACGCCTGTGTATGAATGAGCAGTTTGCGCCCCTCACATCCGGCCGGTGAATCTGTGCCGCAGCGTTGTGACGCCTGTGTATGAATGAGCAGTTTGCGCCCCTCACATCCGGCCGGTGAATCTGTGCCGCAGCGTTGTGTCTGTGTATGAATGAGCAGTTTGCGCCCCTCACATCCGGCCGGTGAATCTGTGCTGCAGCGTTGTGACGCCTGTGTATGAATGAGCAGTTTGCGCCCGCTCACATCCGGCCGGTGAATCTGTGCCGTAGCGTTGTGACACCTGTGTATGAATGAGCAGTTTGCGCCCCTCACATCCGGCCGGTGAATCTGTGCCGCAGCGTTGTGACGCCTGTGTATGAATGAGCAGTTTGCGCCCCTCACATCCGGCCGGTGAATCTGCGCTGCAGCGTTGTGACGCCTGTGTATGAATGAGCAGTTTGCGCCCCTCGCATCCGGCCGGTGAATCTGTGCCGCAGCGTTGTGTCTGTGTATGAATGAGAAGTTTGCGCCCCTCACATCCGGCCGGTGAATCTGCGCTGCAGCGTTGTGACGCCTGTGTATGAATGAGCAGTTTGCGCCCCTCGCATCCGGCCGGTGAATCTGTGCCGCAGCGTTGTGTCTGTGTATGAATGAGAAGTTTGCGCCCCTCACATCTGGCCGGTGAATCTGTGCCGCAGCGTTGTGTCGCCTGTGTATGAATGAGCAGTTTGCGCCCCTGACATCCGGCCGGTGAATCTGTGCTGCAGCGTTGTGTCGCCTGTGTATGAATGAGCAGTTTGCGCCCCTCACATCCGGCCGGTGAATCTGTGCCGCAGCGTTGTGTCTGTGTATGAATGAGCAGTTTGCGCCCCTCACATCCGGCCGGTGAATCTGTGCCGCAGCGTTGTGGCGCCTGTGTATGAATGAGAAGTTTGCGCCCCTCACATCCGGCCGGTGAATCTGTGCCGCAGCGTTGTGTCTGTGTATGAATGAGAAGTTTGCGCCCCTCACATCCGGCCGGTGAATCTGTGCCGCAGCGTTGTGTCGCCTGTGTATGAATGAGAAGTTTGCGCCCCTCACATCCGGCCGGTGAATCTGTGCCGCAGCGTTGTGTCGCCTGTGTATGAATGAGCAGTTTGCGCCCCTCACATCCGGCCGGTGAATCTGTGCCGCAGCGTTGTGTCTGTGTATGAATGAGCAGTTTGCGCCCCTCACATCCGGCCGGTGAATCTGTGCTGCAGCGTTGTGACGCCTGTGTATGAATGAGCAGTTTGCGCCCGCTCACATCCGGCCGGTGAATCTGTGCCGTAGCGTTGTGACACCTGTGTATGAATGAGCAGTTTGCGCCCCTCACATCCGGCCGGTGAATCTGTGCCGCAGCGTTGTGACGCCTGTGTATGAATGAGCAGTTTGCGCCCCTCACATCCGGCCGGTGAATCTGCGCTGCAGCGTTGTGACGCCTGTGTATGAATGAGCAGTTTGCGCCCCTCGCATCCGGCCGGTGAATCTGTGCCGCAGCGTTGTGTCTGTGTATGAATGAGAAGTTTGCGCCCCTCACATCCGGCCGGTGAATCTGCGCTGCAGCGTTGTGACGCCTGTGTATGAATGAGCAGTTTGCGCCCCTCGCATCCGGCCGGTGAATCTGTGCCGCAGCGTTGTGTCTGTGTATGAATGAGAAGTTTGCGCCCCTCACATCTGGCCGGTGAATCTGTGCCGCAGCGTTGTGTCGCCTGTGTATGAATGAGCAGTTTGCGCCCCTGACATCCGGCCGGTGAATCTGTGCTGCAGCGTTGTGTCGCCTGTGTATGAATGAGCAGTTTGCGCCCCTCACATCCGGCCGGTGAATCTGTGCCGCAGCGTTGTGTCTGTGTATGAATGAGCAGTTTGCGCCCCTCACATCCGGCCGGTGAATCTGTGCCGCAGCGTTGTGGCGCCTGTGTATGAATGAGAAGTTTGCGCCCCTCACATCCGGCCGGTGAATCTGTGCCGCAGCGTTGTGTCGCCTGTGTATGAATGAGAAGTTTGCGCCCCTCACATCCGGCCGGTGAATCTGTGCCGCAGCGTTGTGTCGCCTGTGTATGAATGAGCAGTTTGCGCCCCTCACATCTGGCCGGTGAATCTGTGCCGCAGCGTTGTGGCGCCTGTGTATGAATGAGCAGTTTGCGCCCCTCACATCCGGCCGGTGAATCTGTGCTGCAGCGTTGTGGCGCCTGTGTATGAATGAGCAGTTTGCACCCCTCACATCTGGCCGGTGAATCTGTGCCGCAGCGTTGTGGCGCCTGTGTATGAATGAGAAGTTTGCGCCCCCTCACATCCGGCCGGTGAATGTGGTGTGTGATAGATGCATCTGCTCGGCACACAGCTGCATTTCCCTATTAGCCAATATCCTGTGCTCCTCTGTGATAGGTGTAGCCCGTGCCTGGGACAGCCTCCTGGAAGCCAAACATGTGGTAAGTAAAAGTATTCACGTCATTTATACAGCAAAGTAATCACAATACTCCACAAATAGTAACAATATTAATGTAGCATCATGTTACTGGAGTGCAGCGTTATTGGACCCCCCCCCCCTTTCCCATCCCTCTGCGCACTCCTTTACTGTTCTATCTTACTTATATTATTACTAGTTTTTTTTATTATTATTATTATTATTATTATTATTATTATTATTATTATTATTATTGGTTTTTGTTGTTATTATTTTGCAGTCCAAGTTTTCTCATACAGTAAAGGACCATTCCTTATAAGAAATGCACACTCACGGTCCATTGCGTGTACCAGCATTTATAATTGTCAAATGTGCGCAGCAGCTTTTACAGAATCGTATATTGGCAGCTGGCCAGAATGTGAGGAAGGGGGGTTTCTGGGCAACTGGAAACCCCCCTGCGTTTGTTTGTGGAATAAGTCTCCTTATTACACACACCCTAATGGAAGTCATTTTTTTTGTAATACAATTATTCAAATGAATGTGATCAGTAGGCATTACCAGTTATTTACAGAGGCTGTACATACTCCGCCTTGCTTTATAGAGAGTATTATAATCAGTCTCATCAATCTCTGCACCAGCAGAGCTTACACTCTATATTCCCCATCACAGGGACACACACATATACCGCAGTGCTGTACAGAGAGGATGTCACTCACACCAGTCCCTGCACCAGCAGAGCTTACTCTCTATATTCCCCATCACATGGACACACACATATACCGCAGCGCTGTACAGAGAGGATGTCACTCACACCAGTCCCTGCACCAGCAGAGCTTACACTCTATATTCCCCATCACATGGACACACACATATACCGCAGCGCTGTACAGAGAGGATGTCAGTCACACCAGTCCCTGCACCAGCAGAGCTTACACTCTATATTCCCCATCACATGGACACACATATACCGCAGCGCTGTACAGAGAGTATGTCACTCACACCAGTCCCTGCACCAGCAGAGCTTACACTCTATATTCCCCATCACATGTACACACACATATACCGCAGCGCTGTACAGAGAGGATGTCAGTCACACCAGTCCCTGCACCAGCAGAGCTTACACTCTATATTCCCCATCACATGGACACACACATATACCGCAGCGCTGTACAGAGAGTATGTCAGTCACACCAGTCCCTGCACCAGCAGAGCTTACACTCTATATTCCCCATCACATGGACACACATATATACCGCAGCGCTGTACAGAGAGGATGTCACTCACACCAGTCCCTGCACCAGCAGAGCTTACACTCTATATTCCCCATCACATGTACACACACATATATACCGCAGTGCTGTACAGAGAGGATGTCACTCACACCAGTCCCTGCACCAGCAGAGCTTACACTCTATATTCCCCATCACATGTACACACACATATACCGCAGCACTGTACAGAGAGTATGTCAGTCACACCAGTCCCTGCACCAGCAGAGCTTACACTCTATATTCCCCATCACATGTACACACACATATACCGCAGCGCTGTACAGAGAGAATGTCAGTCACACCAGTCCCTGCACCAGCAGAGCTTACACTCTATATTCCCCATCACATGTACACACACAAATACTGCAGCGCTGTACAGAGAGTATGTCAGTCACACCAGTCACTACACCAGCAGAGCTTACACTCTATATTCCCCATCACATGTACACACACATATACCGCAGCGCTGTACAGAGAGGATGTCACTCACACCAGTCCCTGCACCAGCAGAGCTTACACTCTATATTCCCCATCACATGTACACACACATATACCGCAGTGCTGTACAGAGAGTATGTCACTCACACCAGTCCCTGCACCAGCAGAGCTCACACTTTATATTCCCCATCACATGTACACACACATATACCGCAGCGCTGTACAGAGAGGATGTCAGTCAAACCAGTCCCTGCACCAACAGAGCTTACACTCTATATTCCCCATCACATAGACACACATATATACCGCAGTGCTGTACAGAGAGGATGTCAGTCACACCAGTCCCTGCACCAGCAGAGCTTACACTCTATATTCCCCATCACATAGACACACACATATACCGCAGCGCTGTACAGAGAGGATGTCACTCACACCAGTCCCTGCACCAGCAGAGCTTACACTCTATATTCCCCATCACATGGACACACACATATACCGCAGCGCTGTACAGAGAGTATGTCACTCACACCAGTCCCTGCACCAGCAGAGCTTACACTCTATATTCCCCATCACATGTACACACACATATACCGCAGTGCTGTACAGAGAGGATGTCACTCACACCAGTCCCTGCACCAGCAGAGCTTACACTCTATATTCCCCATCACATATACACACACATATACCGCAGCACTGTACAGAGAGGATGTCACTCACACCAGTCCCTGCACCAGCAGAGCTTACACTCTATATTCCCCATCACATAGACACACATATACCGCAGCGCTGTACAGAGAGGATGTCAGTCACACCAGTCCCTGCACCAGCAGAGCTTACACTCTATATTCCCCATCACATGTACACACACATATACCGCAGTGCTGTACAGAGAGGATGTCAGTCACACCAGTCCCTGCACCAGCAGAGCTTACACTCTATATTCCCCATCACATGAACACACCCATATACCGCAGCGCTGTACAGAGAGTATGTCACTCACACCAGTCCCTGCACCAGCAGAGCTTACACTCTATATTCCCCATCACATGGACACACACATATACCGCAGCGCTGTACAGAGAGGATGTCACTCACACCAGTCCCTGCACCAGCAGAGCTTACACTCTATATTCCCCATCACATGAACACACCCATATACCGCAGCGCTGTACAGAGAGTATGTCACTCACACCAGTCCCTGCACCAGCAGAGCTTACACTCTATATTCCCCATCACATGGACACACACATATACCGCAGCGCTGTACAGAGAGGATATCACTCACACCAGTCCCTGCACCGGCAGAGCTTACACTCTATATTCCCCATCACATATACACACACATATACCGCAGCGCTGTACAGAGAGGATGTCACTCACACCAGTCCCTGCACCAGCAGAGCTTACACTCTATATTCCCCATCACATGGACACACACATATACCGCAGCGCTGTACAGAGAAGATGTCACTCACACCAGTCCCTGCACCAGCAGAGCTTACACTCTATATTCCCCATCACATGGACACACACATATACCGCAGCGCTGTACAGAGAAGATGTCACTCACACCAGTCCCTGCACCAGCAGAGCTTACACTCTATATTCCCCATCACATGGACACACATATACCGCAGCGCTGTACAGAGAGGATGTCTCTCACACCAGTCCCTGCACCAGCAGAGCTTACACTCTATATTCCCCATCACATGTACACACACATATACGCAGCGCTGTACAGAGAGTATGTCATTCACACCAGTCCCTGCACCAGCAGAGCTTACACTCTATATTCCCCATCACATGGACACACACATATACCGCAGCGCTGTACAGAGAGGATGTCAGTCACACCAGTCCCTGCACCAGCAGAGCTTACACTCTATATTCCCCATCACATAGACAGACACATATACCGCAGTGCTGTACAGAGAGATCCCTGCACCAGCAGAGCTTACACTCTACTGTATATTCCCCATCAATCACTTGTACTCACAGAATGTTATCATCTGAATCCAGTTAACCTATCAGTAAGTTTTGGATTGTGGGAAGAACCTTTTTACATATTCCATGGGCCCTGTATGGGGATTACTCAGGGGCCACTAGTTCCACTTACTACATATACCATGGGCCCTGTATGGGGATGACCCAAGGGCCACTAGTTCCACTTACTACATATACCATGGGCCCTGTATGTGGCTGACCCAGGGGCCACTAGTTCCACTTACTACATATAGCATGGGCCCAGTATGGGGATGACCCAAGGGCCACTAGTTCCACTTACTGCATATACCATGGGCCCTCTATGGGGATGACCCAGGGGCCACTAGTTCCACTTACTACATATACCATGGGCCCTGTCTGGGGATGACCCAGGGGCCACTAGTTCCACTTACTGCATATACCATGGGCCCTGTATGGGGATGACCCAGGGGCCACTAGTTCCACTTATTACATATACCATAGGCCCTGTATTGTGCTGACCCAGGGGCCACTAGTTCCACTTATTACATATACCATGGGCCCTGTATTGTGCTGACCCAGGGGCCACTAGTTCCACTTACTACATATACCATGGGCCCTGTATGGGGATTACTCAGGGGCCACTAGTTCCACTTACTACATATACCATGGGCCCTGTATGGGGATGACCCAAGGGCCACTAGTTCCACTTACTACATATACCATGGACCCTGTATGTGGCTGACCCAGGGGCCACTAGTTCCACTTACTACATATACCATGGGCCCTGTCTGGGGATGACCCAGGGGCCACTAGTTCCACTTACTACATATACCATGGGCCCTGTATGGGGATGACCCAGGGGCCACTAGTTCCACTTATTACATATACCATGGGCCCTGTATTGTGCTGACCCAGGGGCCACTAGTTCCACTTATTACATATACCATGGGCCCTGTATTGTGCTGACCCAGGGGCCACTAGTTCCACTTACTACATATACCATGGGCCCTGTCTGGGGATGACCCAGGGGCCACTAGTTCCACTTACTACATATACCATGGGCCCTGTATGGGGATGACCCAGGGGCCACTAGTTCCACTTATTACATATACCATGGGCCCTGTATTGTGCTGACCCAGGGGCCACTAGTTCCACTTATTACATATACCATGGGCCCTGTATTGGGCTGACCCAGGGGCCACTAGTTCCACTTACTACATATACAATGGGCCCTGTATGGAGATGACCCAGGGGCCACTAGTTCCACTTATTACATATACCATGGGCCCTGTATTGGGCTGACCCAGGGGCCACTAGTTCCACTTATTACATATACCATGGGCCCTGTATTGGGCTGACCCAGGGGCCACTAGTTCCACTTATTACATATACCATGGGCCCTGTATTGGGCTGACCCAGGGGCCACTAGTTCCACTTATTACATATACCATGGGCCCTGTATTGGGCTGACCCAGGGGCCACTAGTTCCACTTATTACATATACCATGGGCCCTTTATTGGGCTGACCCAGGGGCCACTAGTTGCACTATTTACATACAGTATACTATAGGAGTCTGTAACAATAGTATGTCACTCCTTTTATCCTAATTGGATCTAGTTAGGAGATATATATATATATATATATATATATATATATATATATATATATAAATTCAGCTGAATGTAGTAAGGGGCTGCTCTGCGGCCCAGCGACCTCATAGTATTGCAGTAACCCTGTGTTCTCGGTGTTGCCCAGTTACAGAGGGTAGAGAGTAACGCTGGTATGAGGGAGCGGCGTCGTACACGGGCGCAGAGAATCCGCAGGAGGCTGCAGCTGGACGGAGACGCGTTCTCTGGTGAGATGTATCCAGTACTGATCTGACGGATGTGATCCGGAGGGAATGTTATACAATGATTTACACAATACATGTAACGGGATCCCGGCGGTCAGCATACCGACGCCAGGATCCTGGACGCACACTGCGGGCTCGGTGCTGAGCTATGCTCGCCACAGGATCTATTCCCACTGTATGGGTGTCGCGGACACACACGACTGGGAATAGTCCCTACTAGTCAGCATGCCGGTCACATGACTACATCCCCATATAACTGCCCCAGCCTGAGCGTCCCAGTATACCCCTGCCATGTGCATCCTGTAACTGCCCCCAGCCTGAGTGCCTCAGTATACCGCTGCCATGTGCATCCTGTAACTGCCCCCAGCCTGAGTGCCTCAGTATACCTCTGCCATGTGCATCCTGTAACTACCCCCAGCCTGAGTGCCTCAGTATACCCCTGCCATGTGCATCCTGTAACTGCCCCCAGCCTGAGTGCCTCAGTATACCCCTGCCATGTGCATCCTGTAACTGCCCCCAGCCTGAGTGCCTCAGTATACCTCTGCCATGTGCATCCTGTAACTACCCCCAGCCTGAGTGCCTCAGTATACCCCTGCCATGTGCATCCTGTAACTGCCCCCAGCCTGAGTGCCTCAGTATACCCCTGCCATGTGCATCCTGTAACTGCCCCCAGCCTGAGTGCCTCAGTATACCTCTGCCATGTGCATCCTGTAACTACCCCCAGGATAAACACCCCAGTATACCCCTGCCATTTGCATCCTGTAACTACCCCCAGGATAAACACCCCAGTATACCCCTGCCATGTGCATCCTGTAACTGCCCCCAGCCTGAGCGTCCCAGTATACCCCTGCCATGTGCATCCTGTAACTACCCCCAGGATAAACACCCTAGTATACCCCTGCCATGTGCATCCTGTAACTGCCCCCAGCCTGAGCGTCCCAGTATACCCCTGCCATGTGCATCCTGTAACTACCCCCAGGATAAACACCCTAGTATACCCCTGCCATGTGCATCCTGTAACTGCCCCCAGCCTGAGCGTCCCAGTATACCCCTGCCATGTGCATCCTGTAACTGCCCCCAGCCTGAGCGTCCCAGTATACCCCTGCCATGTGCATCCTGTAACTACCCCCAGCCTGAGCGTCCCAGTATACCCCTGCCATGTGCATCCTGTAACTGCCCCCAGCCTGAGCGTCCCAGTATACCCCTGCCATGTGCATCCTGTAACTGCCCCCAGCCTGAGCGTCCCAGTATACCCCTGCCATGTGCATCCTGTAACTGCCCCCAGCCTGAGCGTCCCAGTATACCCCTGCCATGTGCATCCTGTAACTGCCCCCAGTCTGAGCGTCCCAGTATACCCCTGCCATGTGCATCCTGTAACTGCCCCCAGCCTGAGCGCCCCAGTATACCCCTGCCATGTGCATCCTGTAACTACCCCCATCCTGAGCGTCCCAGTATACCCCTGCCATGTGCGTCCTGTAACTACCCCCAGCCTGAGCGTCCCAGTATACCCCTGCCATGTGTGTCCTGTAACTACCCCCAGCCTGAGCGTCCCAGTATACCCCTGCCATGTGCATCCTGTAACTACCCCCATCCTGAGCGTCCCAGTATACCCCTGCCATGTGCGTCCTGTAACTACCCCCATCCTGAGCGTCCCAGTATACCCCTGCCATGTGTGTCCTGTAACTACCCCCAGCCTGAGCGCCGCAGTATACCCCTGCCATGTGCATCCTGTAACTGCCCCCAGCCTGAGCGCCCCAGTATACCCCTGCCATGTGCATCCTGTAACTACCCCCATCCTGAGCGTCCCAGTATACCCCTGCCATGTGCGTCCTGTAACTACCCCCAGCCTGAGGCCCCAGTATACCCCTGCCATGTGCGTCCTGTAACTACCCCCAGCCTGAGCATCCCAGTATACCCCTGCCATGTGCGTCCTGTAACTACCCCCAGCCTGAGGCCCCAGTATACCCCTGCCATGTGCGTCCTGTAACTACCCCCAGCCTGAGCGTCCCAGTATACCCCTGCCATGTGTGTACTGTAACTAACCCCAGCCTGAGCGTCCCAGTATACCCCTGCCATGTGTGTACTGTAACTACCCCCAGCCTGAGCGTCCCAGTATACCCCTGCCATGTGTGTACTGTAACTAACCCCAGCCTGAGCGTCCCAGTATACCCCTGCCATGTGCGTCCTGTAACTGCTCCCAGCCTGAGCGCCCCAGTATACCCCTGCCATGTGCGTCCTGTAACTACCCCCAGCCTGAGGCCCCAGTATACCCCTGCCATGTGCGTCCTGTAACTACCCCCAGCCTGAGCGCCCCAGTATACCCCTGCCATGTGTGTACTGTAACTAACCCCAGCCTGAGCGTCCCAGTATACCCCTGCCATGTGCGTCCTGTAACTACCCCCAGCCTGAGGCCCCAGTATACCCCTGCCATGTGCGTCCTGTAACTGCCCCCAGCTTAGGGCGTGCAGGACATAAGGGTAGGATAGCACAGAAGTTGCCCACGCGTGCGAGAGTCCTTTATTGATGGCAGCCGGTGCCAGGACTTGTTTAGGTTCTGCAGAAACACATTTGTAGATGCATAGTGTACTGGGGCAAGTTGGAACCTGCCCTGTGGTAAGGGCGGGGGGTGATATGGGCACAGCCGGCTGGGAGCAGAACGCTGGTCAGATGCCACATCTCACAGATCTTACTCCTTGTCCAGGTCTGGATTCCTGCTCATCGGCAGTCAGCGACCACTCGCCCCCAGGGAGAGAACCAATGTTCCGGAGGAAGCCTGACCAGACTTTCACTATATACAGGTGGGACATGTTACAGGGTTTCTGATAGGTCAGCTACATTCCCTCTCCCCCGATGCAGCGCATGATGAGAAAATGGCCGGAGGATGCGTGTTATACCCTCTCCATTCAACCACTACCAGTGACCCTGACTCTCAGGTGACATGGTCCCGTGGCCCTAGGTTAAGGAGGGGTCAGTATTTGCTGCGTACCGCTACATATGTGTAGTTAGTTAGCCCCTGCGGCCTTTGCGACTTATAGAAATGATTTGACCAGTGAGGGAAAAGGCGCCACCTTCCAGTAGAGCCATTCCGTGTTTTGCGACAGCTTGCAGTATTTTGCATGAAGACATCTGACTTTACAGGACGGTCGCGGTCAGCGTATATCAGTACTGATGGAAGAGCTGGACAGGACAGGGCTTTCCTCTGTAAATGGCAGCTGACCACACTCAGGTTCCGGTTAAATGCGATACAATGGGTGGGAATATTGAGTTCTTGGGGAATTCCTGTAGCAGATGTGGCATCCTCTGAGTAGCGGGAGATTAAGACTTGGCCTGTGTAATAAGGTCTTTCTGATGGTGTAAAGGAAGCCACCCAGAAGAGGGCATAACATATATCTGTCTCCCAGGGGCAGGCGGCGCAGGGGGCTGCAGGCTTTTGTTGAATACACCTACGCTGACCTAGATGTTTTACTGTATGGTTGTTATTTGTCACTTTCAGCAAAGAACAAGACGGACACCCCACTCCCACTGTGGAGCTTCCGCCCAGGTTCTCAGGGAGGCGCAAACTCACATTGTCACCACACCGAGATAGACCAGCCTTGTTTATCTGTAATCCAGGTGGAACGAATGCTGCAAAACCTAGCATCAGAACCTGTCACGAAAACACTTTGGGAACGGGAATGCAGGATGATTACTGTGGTGGCCGGGACATGGACGGTAGATCCTTCTTAGAAGAGCAGGGAGTGGATGGAAGATGCTTCTTAGTAGAGCAGGGAGTGAATGAAAGACGCTCCGTAGAAGATCATAGTATGCATGGAAGACGCTCCTTAGAAGATCATAGTATGGATGGAAGACGCTCCTTAGAAGATCATAGTATGGATGGAAGACGCTCCTTAGAAGATCATAGTAGGGATGGAAGACGCTCCTTAGAAGATCATAGTAGGGATGGAAGACGCTCCTTAGAAGATCATAGTAGGGATGGAAGACGCTCCTTAGAAGAGCAGGGAATGGATGGAAGATGCTTCTTAGAAGAACAGGGCTTAGATGGAAGACGCTCCTTAGAAGATCATAGTATGGATGGAAGACGCTCCTTAGAAGAGCAAGGTGTGGTTGGAAGACACTCCTTAGAAGATCATCGTATGGATGGAAGGCGCTCCTTAGAAGAGCACGCTGAGCAGGTTCCGGAAGGACTTGGTTTGTTTCTCCCAGGCCACCATCCACAACCCATGAATCACGCTTATATTTCTGATCCACGTGGGACCTCTCCACTATCTGTCAGTCATACTCAGCCTGAGATAAGAACTTGTCTGTCACCAGAGGCTCCTTCTCCTCTGCTCACCCCAAAGGCCGGCCTCTACGCTCAGAAACTGGTCTACCTGAAGAGCAGATCTCCTACAAACAAGCTTGAAAGACTGAAGGAGAGGATCCGAGAACAAAAAAGGCGACAAGATGCACTCAAGAGGAATCAAACCAAATCCCTTCCAGATCCAGAGCGCACGCGGAGACCGGGGATGACGCGGAAAGTCTGCAAGGTGACATTTGGACTGCAGCCGACCATTTGCAAAGGTAAGAATGTCCTCTCCTTCCTCCCTGTGTGACTGGTCCAACAAAGCAGAGATTTTATTTACTGCTGAGGACACTTCATCCTTCTAATTGTCAGCTAGAGTAGATCTACTGTGGAAATGCTCTGAGTGGCGTATTTCATATTGGGATTGAGTTGGAAGCTGCGTTAGCCAGGAGGCCATTCATCACCGCAGTGCTTCTCCCAGGGCGGGGGAGAAAGGAGAAACGGGTCAGTATTTAGGTAATTGCTCAGGGAAACATTTAGAAATGCTCATAGATTAACCCCTTCACAACTGCCGGGTTTTCATGCCACATGTCACATTTGTTACTGCGTGTCTGTGACAGCCGCCACACCCTGGTGGGCTCCGCAATGCGTTTCCTGGGAGCACTGAGATGTGTATAGTGCGGGGTCACTCTCTCAGGATCAGAGCTCAGTACAACAAAGGTCAGTGTATGCAGACATAGAGATACAGACCACACTGGTGTTATAATGGGGGAGGGGTAACAAGAGTGGGAGGCATATAATGGGCTTCATACATCAGTGGCCCTAACTGTGTGGAGTTTGTATCTTCTCCCCGTACTTGCGTGGGTTTCCTCCGGGTACTCCGGTTTCCTCCCACAAGCCAAATATATACTGGTAGGTTAACTGGATCCCAACAAAATGAACTCTAGTGTGAATGTGTGTGTACATGTGATGGGGAATATAGATTGTAAGCTCCACTGGAGCAGGGACTGATGTGAATGAGCAAATATTCTTTGTACAGCGCTGCGGAATATGTGCGCGCTATATAAATAACTGGTAATAAATTTATATACACAGTACTGTGCAAAAGTTTTAGGCAGGTGTGGAAGAAATGCTGCAAAGTGCGAATGCTTTCATAAATAGATTATTTTTATCAATTAACAAAATGCAGAGTGACTGAACAGAAGAAGAAATCACATCAGTATTTGGCGTGATCGCCCTTTGCCTTCTCATCTTCTATGTCCGCTGTATAACGGGTGTTTTCCGTCAGCAGGCAGATGCCACAAAGACAGTGGGAAAGAAGCGAAAAGCAAGAGCCCCGCTTCCAGGAAACTGATCTTTAGGTCCCCGTTGCCAGAGACGACGGAGAGAAAACGCGGTGAGTGCAGGATATCTGTGAGCTGGGACCATGGTAACTCCAGAGATGATCAGCACAATACAGTGTCTCTCCCAGGCCAGAGACATTGCCGGCTTCCATGTGTTGTCTGGAAATGTCACTGTCACGTATTCTGTGTATTACAACGTCACTGCATGTCCATTATCTACATAGCACGTAAGACGGAGTCTGTGGTGTGTGTATGGGGCAGAGAGTGAGGATTGCAGCCGGCCACGCTCTCTCCTCCTCCCTTACTGGCTATGTAGGTGTTTTGCCCGTTTCCCCTCCATTTAGTGATTTGGCCAGTCCAATTGTGCAAGTCGGCCGTTCTGCTGCGGCCAGACCGCGAGCAGATCAGCCATAGATCCGATCACTCCACTTGGTCTACCAAGGCGATCAGCAAGATCCTGGGATTTAGTCTTAAAATTGTCCGGGATTGAATCTTCTAATAAGCCCCCTTGTTTTTTTCAATGCCAGGCAGCGTTGAGCGTCCTCAGGAGGCTCAGACGCGGCCCGGCTCCCCCTGCACCAGCTGTGCGCACAGAGCGGTCAGAGGTCACGCTGCGCCGTCGCCAGTTGCCTGCGCTGCCTGGACTGCACGCGCTCCCAGAGGATGGTGAGTAGTTCTGTGGACTGGGCGGGTCCGGGAAGGGCGTGGGGGCACTGAAGATTTTAATTTTAAAATCTTCAATCCAACCCCTTGGAATCCCGGGATTGATAATTTTTCAATCCTGATATCCGGGATTGGCCTCCCTAGTCTACCATAAAGTGATATAATACACTAACAATACTAATTAAAATAAAACCAAATAATAAAATATTCGGAGACACCCGTAGAAAGAAAAATACTCGGCAGAGAAATTACTTTATAACACAGGCCATGTTGCAAGTTATAAAGACTGTACGGGCGATGGTGCTTCTAGAACGACAAACTGTTCCATCATAAATTCAGGGCTGATGTGGCTCCAGCGACATCAGACCGGTCTCCTCTCTCCAGCTGACCTTTGGGCAAGCGTTGCCGCGTCCTTTGTGTCAGACATGACAAGAGGAAACATTTTAGGGGGCAAATGTAAACGTTAAGGCCCAGTTACATGTGGTATCGGCAGAATGAACATAATGAGAGGGATTGTGGGTGTTTAAAATGCATGAAATATAAAATTTTGTGATGTAATGGATTATTTGAGAAATGGTTTGTATCCCGCAGAGACTAGCCCCTAAGATCAGGGCCTGCTAACGCATTTGTCATTACAATCCTCAGTGTCAGACACTCTTTTTTGGTCATTAGTTTCTGTCAGTGGTGATGCCAGGACAGAGCCGCAGATAAGATGAATTGGAGTTCAAAGGTTGGCGTCACCATCCCACGGAATTTGATGAATTGGAGCAGAGTGGAAAATTTGCTGCAGTTAACGAAATATTAATTTGCAGTTTGGCTACGAAGTAACACTTTAAGCGCAGCGTGAGGAGTGATGGGGTTGTGTTTCTTTTCTGAAAGCTACACTTGTGTCTTTGCAGAATCTGGCTACTTTGATGAAACAGGTGATTTGCATTAATAATAAAATAAAACCTTCAAAACCAATATAGTTTATTTTTTTTAAGTTCCCGTTAGTTGATCTTATAGCGGGCAGGGATCTACGCCTGGAGCTGTGCCTCCATGGCAAGGTGTAGGCATGTGTACACCATTATCGGTGCACATGGCCGAACCAGTCGTATCGTAGATGGTAACAGAGAGTTTACATGCTCCTGACGCACCCTCAGTATCTTCGGTGAGCACACCATCGCCACCCAGTAATGTCCCCTCAGCCGCAGGTGGAAACGCTGCTTAGTTACATACTGTATAGTTGCGTCCTTCCAGCTCGGAGACACGTCCGGTGGTGACAGATGAACCCGCGTGCACCTCTGCCTCACTCCCAATAAATGTCATATTTAAAAATGTGCATTTTCCACTAATAGCTGTTACCCTGTGTGCTGTGACGTTAGCTAGGTGCATGGAAGTGGCAGTACAAATGAGGTCACCTCTCAGAGTATGAAATCATCCCATGAGCCCCGCCTTTCTCTGTATCCTCAGGACTTGATCTCTACGGAGCGTCTGCCTGGAGGGAAGGCCAGAAACTTGTCCAGCAGTTGCTCGGGCCCTCGACGGTCACAGCAATGAGACGGCGTGTGACTAAGACAGACTCCTATCAAAGCCTTCAAGAAGGTATCTCATAGCCATGAGGGCTATCCGCAAATATACATTACAATATGAGTTTTCTCCTTACATGGTTGATTACACTGCGCACGTGTGCTTCAGCATGACATGTTCTGCAGGTTTTTGTTGCGTTCCCTGTTTTGCAGGAAGTGACGGAATGACGCGCCGTAAAGCAGTGGCACAAAGCCAGCCAGAGGAGAGGCGTCAGCCATGTCACCGAGAATCAGCGGGAGGTGTTGGCAACAAGCAAAGCAGAGGTCCATACCAGGTCCTAACTGAGGTCTCAGATGGAAATAAGGGAGCAAGATGCACACACAGGATGATGGGTAGAGATAAAGAGAACATAGAAGATGTTAGAGCAAAAAGTGTTTCTCCAAAGCGACCCCATGTAGCATTGAATAACCAGGAGAAGAGATCCACTGGAAAGGAGAACATCAGACAGGATGAGGAAGATCAGCCAAAAAGCAGCAAAACGCGTGGTTACAGTGTTGAGGAGGTCAGGAGCTTTATGAAGAAGAAGACTATAGAGAGACAGAAGGTGCAGCGTGAAAACCGGAGGAAGATGGTTAAAGCCATGCATATAAGACGAGAGCAACTCTACAGCGTACTGAGAAAGCAGAGAGACGCGTTTCCACCAAGGAGACGTTCTATAGGCATGGTTACATGCAGCAGGAGCAGTCAACTGCAGCCTTGTGTAAGTAATAAAACCACATCCAGATTACACTTCCCAGGGAACGTCTTGTGTAGAACACTCAACCACATCTAGAAGATCACCCAAAGACCATATTGTATAAGTAACAAAACCACATCCACATTACACTACCCGGGGAACGTCTTCTGTAGAACACACAACCACATCTAGAAGATCACCCAAAGACCATATTGTATAAGTAACAAAACCACATTCAGATTACACTTCCCAGAGATTGTCTTTTGTAGAACTCACAACCACATCTAGAAGATCACCCAAAGACCATATTGTATAAGTAACAAAGCCACATCCAGATTACACTTCCCAGGGATCGTCTTATGTAGAACACACAACCACATCTAGATCACCCAAAGACCATATTGTATAAGTAACAAAACCACATCCAGATTACACTTCCCAGGGATCGTCTCGTGTAGAACACACAACCACATCTAGATCACCCAAAGACCATATTGTATAAGTAACAAAACCACATCCAGATTACACTTCCCATGGAACGTCTCTGTAGAACACACAACCACATCTAGATCACCCAAAGACCATATTGTATAAGTAACAAAGCCACATCCAGATTACACTTCCCAGGGATTGTCTTGTGTAGAACTCACAACCACATCTAGATCACCCAAAGACCATATTGTATAAGTAACAAAACCACATCCAGATTACATTTCCCAGGGATTGTCTTTTGTAGAACTCACAACCACATCTAGAAGATCACCCAAAGACCATATTGTATAAGTAACAAAGCCACATCCAGATTACACTTCCCAGGGATCGTCTTATGTAGAACACACAACCACATCTAGATCACCCAAAGACCATATTGTATAAGTAACAAAGCCACATCCAGATTACACTTCCCAGGGATCGTCTCGTGTAGAACACACAACCACATCTAGATCACCCAAAGACCATATTGTATAAGTAACAAAACCACATCCAGATTACACTTCCCAGGGATCGTCTTATGTAGAACACACAACCACATCTAGATCACCCAAAGACCATATTGTATAAGTAACAAAGCCACATCCAGATTACACTTCCCAGGGATCGTCTTATGTAGAACACACAACCACATCTAGATCACCCAAAGACCATATTGTATAAGTAACAAAGCCACATCCAGATTACACTTCCCAGGGATCGTCTCGTGTAGAACACACAACCACATCTAGATCACCCAAAGACCATATTGTATAAGTAACAAAGCCACATCCAGATTACACTTCCCAGGGATTGTCTTGTGTAGAACTCACAACAACATCTAGATCACCCAAAGACCATATTGTATAAGTAACAAAACCACATCCAGATTACACTTCCCAGGGATCGTCTCGTGTAGAACACACAACCACATCTAGATCACCCAAAGACCATATTGTATAAGTAACAAAACCACATCCAGATTACACTTCCCAGGGATCGTCTTATGTAGAACACACAACCACATCTAGATCACCCAAAGACCATATTGTATAAGTAACAAAGCCACATCCAGATTACACTTCCCAGGGATCGTCTTATGTAGAACACACAACCACATCTAGATCACCCAAAGACCATATTGTATAAGTAACAAAACCACATCCAGATTACACTTCCCAGGGATCGTCTTATGTAGAACACACAACCACATCTAGATCACCCAAAGACCATATTGTATAAGTAACAAAGCCACATCCAGATTACACTTCCCAGGGATCGTCTTATGTAGAACACACAACCACATCTAGATCACCCAAAGACCATATTGTATAAGTAACAAAACCACATCCAGATTACACTTCCCAGGGATCGTTTTATGTAGAACACACAACCACATCTAGATCACCCAAAGACCATATTGTATAAGTAACAAAGCCACATCCAGATTACACTTCCCAGGGATCGTCTCGTGTAGAACACACAACCACATCTAGATCACCCAAAGACCATATTGTATAAGTAACAAAGCCACATCCAGATTACACTTCCCAGGGATCGTCTCGTGTAGAACACACAACCACATCTAGATCACCCAAAGACCATATTGTATAAGTAACAAAACCACATCCAGATTACACTTCCCAGGGATCGTCTCGTGTAGAACACACAACCACATCTAGATCACCAAAAGACCATATTGTATAAGTAACAGAACACGTCTATGAGAGAGCATATATACACGCCTAGGAAGCCACACCCAGAAGAAGGTGCAACCACATCTAGAAGATACACATTTAGGAAGAGCACCCACAGGGAACTGAGTGTAAAATACAAGCACTTATAGGAATAACGTATGGTGACCTTGTGTCAGGGACACAGAGTCTCCCAAACCACATGTGTGCCCTGAAACAAATTATGTCAGAGGGCATGGCGTGTGGCACTGGCAGGGCACGGCGTGTTCGGGAAGGATGGGATATGGGGAGGGCGTGGTGCGTGTATTGGAGAGTCACACCTGGCCAGTGGGAAGACAGCAGGGTAGAGGATTCCCGCTGTGTGGTACGTGGGAGAGATGCCAGTAACACGCTGACGGAGTTTGTTATAAGCCTCCAGTGTAAAGAACTATAACTATGTGACAGATCAGACAGCAATGTGTTCCTCTGGGGATTTCCACGTTCCAGATATAAACTAGGAAATGGTTCCAACATAGAACGTTTCATTTTATCTATTTTTTTTCTTTTGTAAATAAATTTACAAAAGATTGAAAAGGCACCTAGAGTAGATGAGTGGTGGGCTTGGTACAGGTATATAACACAGGTGACGGGGCATTTAGGGAATAGGAATCACCTCAAATATGACCTGAGCCTCATCTGCAAAGAGCTACAGCTAATATGAATTAGAGGGCAAATCGGTCAGTGGTTTCTTACTGTGTATGCGTCTGAGCCGCAGTGCGCACGTGCAGCGATTGAATAGTGATGGTAGCCACACCGAGGTACTAGTCGCAGAGCGAGTGACAGGTAGGCAGCGATTGGGGGAGGGTAACAGGGAGTGGTCGTCCAAACGCAGGCATGCCATGGCCGCTCAGACGCGTTTTCTGGCCGTGCATGAATTAGCACTGGAGAGCCCTCAGCGTCCCGGGAGAGCAGCTCCGCCTGTCAGAGACACTCAGACTCTGCGCCATGACCCGATGTGCCATGATGGTAGCGATGTGTCAGCGGACAACAAAAAATAGTGTCAGCAATCGCACCAACAGCCACATGTGAATGAGGCCCCCGTGTGTAATCCTGGTGAAGCTGCACTGAAGCTTCAAGAGGGGGAAATGTATAAAAAGAAACGATCAAATAGAAATATATATTATATACTGTGACACGTACACTCCGAGGTACACACAGCGCTGTGGTCAGGTAATGCTGGGGGTAATAAGGAGCAGACAGGATGTGTTCAACATAGAAGGAAGTGTAAATTCACTGTGTGTGGAGGGAATGAAGCACAGTGGGTGAAATGGGGGCATATGTAATAGGGGCAAATACTGGGGGGCATATGTAATAGGGGCAAAGACAGGGGGGCATATGTAATAGGGGCAAAGACTGGGGGGCATATGTAATAGAGGCAATGACTGGGGGGCATATGTAATAGGGGCAAAGACAGTGGGGCATATGTAATAGGATCCAAGTGGTGCGGGATGCCGGTTGATCTCTGATGTTTTGTTAAAGCGGCAATCATTTACAAGGTAACATTTTGCCTTGTAAATGATTGGCGCTTTAAGAAAAAGCGAGATTGGCCGGCATCCCGCCCTCTGCGGACTCAGACCCTATTACATAGCCCCCAGAGCTGAACAGCAGATTTCTGAGGATAAATTATAAAGCTGGAAAATATCCTGAAGGTAAAGAAAAGTCGGATCTATTAACTGTCGTTTTTATGATCTGTATTTTTACAATAGGAGGAAGTACCAGGAAAGCTGTAGGAGCGTCCATGTCCCCCGGTTACATATTCCCCCGCTGACACAGGAGGAGACGCTGAGACGCATATGTGTCACTGGCTCAGGGTCATCCATTCGTGTTGTTGGGGGAATTTTGGGCCTAAATCATGTGTGTACACAGATGTAATTGCGAGTCTCTGGGCTACGGAGCTTGCCATTTTAGCCAGTGACGCTGCCGGCCAGGAATGACAAGAGCCGGAGCCATCGCACACTCATTTGCAACTGCATACACATTTGCATCCTAAACGCAAATATGGAGGACATCAGGGCTAAGGGCTGATCTGTGGCTGCGCAGACTCAACGTGGCAGCAGCGATGCTAGGGCCATGTTTAGCACGTACGAGCTCGCAGCTGGCGCCAAATACACACCCTGAAAACGGCCATGACACCTCCAAACGCTAACTTCCTGTCACTTCTCCATGAAATCCTCACTGCGAGCGGGATCATAGCGACACCTTGGTGCATGCGCATTGCGATCACAGCACATGCGCAGCCTGCCGATAACCGCCCATAGCGTACAAACATGAATGAGACCCTTAGTTCAGTAATCAGTAGTCCACTATTTCTTACACTGATAGACGCCCCATAGCCAGGTTACAGCTAGCTGTATTCACTATGGAGAGAGAGCCTCAGAGGTGACCTTATAGATATGGGGGGGGGGGGGGGGGGGGTGATCTACTAGGGGGTCAGTGCAGGGATTTGCCCCTATCTGTGAGTCTGGTAGTAACACAGATGTGACCTGCAGGTAACGGGACATCTGGAGAATGCCAGGAAAGACCACTCGTGGCTTCACGTAACGTCCTCTGAGCTGCTGAGAGATGGATCCAGGTAATGAGCCTGTATAACCTGTATTATAATGTCCAGCAATTATACAGCTATACCGTACAGTGACGGCCATTATACTGTAACCTGTATTATAATGTCCAGCAATTATACAGCTATACCGTACAGTGACCGGCCATTATACTGTAACCTGTATTATAATGTCCAGCAATTATACAGCTGTACCGTACAGTGACCGGCCATTATACTGTAACCTGTATTATAATGTCCAGCAATTATACAGCTATACCGTACAGTGACGGCCATTATACTGTAACCTGTATTATAATGTCCAGCAATTATACAGCTATACCGTACAGTGACCACCCATTATACTGTAAACTGTATTATAATGTCCAGCAATTATACAGCTATACCGTACAGTGACCGGCCATTATACTGTAACCTGTATTATAATGTCCAGCAATTATACAGCTATACCGTACAGTGACCACCCATTATACTGTAACCTGTATTATAATGTCCAGCAATTATACAGCTATACCGTACAGTGACCGGCCATTATACTGTAACCTGTATTATAATGTCCAGAAATTATACAGCTATACCGTACAGTGACCGGCCATTATACTGTAACCTGTATAATAATGTCCAGAAATTATACAGCTATACCGTACAGTGACGGCCATTATACTGTAACCTGTATTATAATGTCCAGCAATTATACAGCTATACCGTACAGTGACGGCCATTATACTGTAACCTGTATTATAATGTCCAGCAATTATACAGCTATACCGTACAGTGACTGGCCATTATACTGTAACCTGTATTATAATGTCCAGCAATTATACAGCTGTACCGTACAGTGACCGGCCATTATACTGTAACCTGTATTATAATGTCCAGCAATTATACAGCTGTACCGTACAGTGACCACCCATTATACTGTAAACTGTATTATAATGTCCAGCAATTATACAGCTATACCGTACAGTGACCACCCATTATACTGTAAACTGTATTATAATGTCCAGCAATTATACAGCTATACCGTACAGTGACGGCCATTATACTGTAACCTGTATTATAATGTCCAGCAATTATACAGCTATACCGTACAGTGACCACCCATTATACTGTAAACTGTATTATAATGTCCAGCAATTATACAGCTATACCGTACAGTGACCGGCCATTATACTGTAACCTGTATTATAATGTCCAGCAATTATACAGCTGTACCGTACAGTGACCGGCCATTATACTGTAACCTGTATTATAATGTCCAGCAATTATACAGCTGTACCGTACAGTGACCGGCCATTATACTGTAACCTGTATTATAATGTCCAGAAATTATACAGCTGTACCGTACAGTGACCGGCCATTATACTGTAACCTGTATTATAATGTCCAGCAATTATACAGCTGTACCGTACAGTGACCGGCCATTATACTGTAACCTGTATTATAATGTCCAGCAATTATACAGCTGTACCGTACAGTGACCGGCCATTATACTGTAACCTGTATTATAATGTCCAGCAATTATACAGCTATACCGTACAGTGACCGGCCATTATACTGTAACCTGTATTATAATGTCCAGCAATTATACAGCTATACCGTACAGTGACCGGCCATTATACTGTAACCTGTATTATAATGTCCAGCAATTATACAGCTATACCGTACAGTGACCGGCCATTATACTGTAACCTGTATTAGAATGTCCAGCAATTATACAGCTATACCGTACAGTGACCGGCCATTATACTGTAACCTGTATTAGAATGTCCAGCAATTATACAGCTATACCGTACAGTGACCGGCCATTATACTGTAACCTGTATTAGAATGTCCAGCAATTATACAGCTATACCGTACAGTGACCGGCCATTATACTGTAACCTGTATTATAATGTCCAGCAATTATACAGCTATACCGTACAGTGACCGGCCATTATACTGTAACCTGTATTATAATGTCCAGAAATTATACAGCTATACCGTACAGTGACCGGCCATTATACTGTAACCTGTATTATAATGTCCAGAAATTATACAGCTATACCGTACAGTGACGGCCATTATACTGTAACCTGTATTATAATGTCCAGCAATTATACAGCTGTACCGTACAGTGACCGGCCATTATACTGTAACCTGTATTATAATGTCCAGCAATTATACAGCTGTACCGTACAGTGACCGGCCATTATACTGTTACCTGTATTATAATGTCCAGCAATTATACAGCTGTACAGTACAGTGACCAGCCATTATACCGTAACCTGTATTATAATGTCCAGCAATTATACAGCTATACCGTACAGTGACCGACCATTATACTGTAACCTGTATTATAATGTCCAGCAATTATACAGCTGTACTGTACAGTGACCACCCATTATACTGTAACCTGTATTATAATGTCCAGCAATTATACAGCTATATCTTACAGTGACGGCCATTATACTGTAACCTGTATTATAATGTCCAGCAATTATACAGCTATACCGTACAGTGACCGGCCATTATACTGTAACCTGTATTATAATGTCCAGCAATTATACAGCTATATCTTACAGTGACCGGCCATTTACTGTGCATTATACTGTAACCTGTATTATAATGTCCGGCAGTTCTACAGCTATACTGTCCAGTGACCGGCCATTTACTGAGCATTATACTGTAATTTGTATTATAATATCCGGCAGTTCTACAGCTGTACTGTACAGTGACCGGCCATTTACTGAGCATTATACTGTAACCTGTATTATAATATCCGGCAGTTCTACAGCTATACTGTACAGTGACCGGCCATTTACTGAGCATTATACTGTAACCTGTATTATAATATCCGGCAGTTCTACAGCTGTACTGTACAGTGACCGGCCATTTACTGAGCATTGTACTGTAACCTGCATTATAATGTCCAGCAGTTCTACAGCTATACTGTACAGTGACCGGCCATTTACTGAGCATTATACTGTAACCTGTATTATAATATCCGGCAGTTCTACAGCTGTACTGTACAGTGACCGGCCACTTACTGTGCATTATACTGTAACCTGTATTATAATATCCGGCAGTTCTACAGCTATACTGTACAGTGACCGGCCATTTACTGAGCATTATACTGTAACCTGTATTATAATGTCCAGCAGTTCTACAGCTATACTGTACAGTGACCGGCCATTTACTGAGCATTGTACTGTAACCTGCATTATAATGTCCAGCCGTTCTACAGCTGTACTGTACAGTGACCGGCCATTTACTGAACATTATACTGTAACCTGTATTATAATATCCGGCAGTTCTACAGCTATACTGTACAGTGACCGGCCATTTACTGAACATTATACTGTAACCTGTATTATAATATCCAGCAGTTCTACAGCTGTACTGTACAGTGACCGGCCATTTACTGAGCATAATACTGTAACCTGTATTATAATATCCGGCAGTTCTACAGCTGTACTGTACAGTGACCGGCCATTTACTGAGCATTATACTGTAACCTGTATTATAATATCCGGCAGTTCTACAGCTATACTGTACAGTGACCGGCCACTTAGTGAGCATTATACTGTAACCTGTATTATAATATCCGGCAGTTCTACAGCTGTACTGTACAGTGACCGGCCATTTACTGAGCATTATACTGTAACCTGTATTATAATATCCGGCAGTTCTACAGCTATACTGTACAGTGACCGGCCACTTACTGAGCATTGTACTGTAACCTGTATTATAATGTCCAGCAGTTCTACAGCTATACTGTACAGTGACCGGCCATTTACTGAGTATTATACAGTAACCTGTATTATAATATCCGGCAGTTCTACAGCTATACTGTACAGTGACCGGCCACTTACTGAGCATTGTACTGTAACCTGTATTATAATGTCCAGCAGTTCTACAGCTATACTGTACAGTGACCGGCCATTTACTGAGTATTATACAGTAACCTGTAATATAATATCCGGCAGTTCTACAGCTATACTGTACAGTGACCGGCCATTTACTGAGCATTATACTGTAACCTGTATTATAATATCCGGCAGTTCTACAGCTGTACTGTACAGTGACCGGCCATTTACTGAGCATTATACTGTAACCTGTATTATAATATCCGGCAGTTCTACAGCTATACTGTACAGTGACCGGCCATTTACTGAGCATTATACTGTAACCTGTATTATAATGTCCAGCAGTTCTACAGCTATACTGTACAGTGACCGGCCATTTACTGAGCATTATACTGTAACCTGTATTATAATATCCGGCAGTTCTACAGCTGTACTCTACAGTTACCGGCCATTTACTGAGCATTATACTGTAACCTGTATTATAATATCCGGCAGTTCTACGGCTGTACTATACAGTGACCGGCCATTTACTGAGCATTGTACTGTAACCTGTATTATAATATCCGGCAGTTCTACAGCTATACTGTACAGTGACCGGCCATTTACTGAGCATTGTGCTGTAACCTGTATTATAATATCCAGCAGTTCTACAGCTATACTGTACAGTGACCGGCCATTTACTGAGCATTATACTGTAACCTGTATTATAATATCCGGCAGTTCTACAGCTGTACTGTACAGTGACCGGCCATTTACTGAGCATTGTACTGTAACCTGTATTATAATATCCGGCAGTTCTACAGCTATACTGTACAGTGACCGGCCATTTACTGAGCATTATACTGTAACCTGTATTATAATATCCGGCAGTTCTACAGCTGTACTGTACAGTGACCGGCCATTTACTGAGCATTATACTGTAACCTGTATTATAATATCCGGCAGTTCTACAGCTGTACTGTACAGTGACCGGCCATTTACTGAGCATTATACTGTAACCTGTATTATAATATCCGGCAGTTCTACAGCTATACTGTACAGTGACCTGCCATTTACTGAGCATTGTACTGTAACCTGTATTATAATATCCGGCAGTTCTACAGCTGTACTGTACAGTGACCGGCCATTTACTGAGCATTATACTGTAACCTGCATTATAATGTCCGGCAGTTCTACAGCTATACTGTACAGGGACCGGCCATTTACTGAGCATTGTACTGTAACCTGCATTATAATATCCGGCAGTTCTACAGCTGTACTGTACAGTGACCGGCCATATACTGAGCATTATACTGTAACCTGTATTATAATATCCGGCAGTTCTACAGCTGTACTGTACAGTGACCGTCCATTTACTGAGCATTATACTGTAACCTGTATTATAATATCCGGCAGTTCTACAGCTGTACTGTACAGTGACCGGCCATTTACTGAGCATTATACTGTAACCTGTATTATAATATCCGGCAGTTCTACAGCTGTACTGTACAGTGACCGGCCATTTACTGAGCATTATACTGTAACCTGTATTATAATATCCGGCAGTTCTACAGCTATACTGTACAGTGACCTGCCATTTACTGAGCATTGTACTGTAACCTGTATTATAATATCCGGCAGTTCTACAGCTGTACTGTACAGTGACCGGCCATTTACTGAGCATTATACTGTAACCTGCATTATAATGTCCGGCAGTTCTACAGCTATACTGTACAGGGACCGGCCATTTACTGAGCATTGTACTGTAACCTGCATTATAATATCCGGCAGTTCTACAGCTGTACTGTACAGTGACCGGCCATATACTGAGCATTATACTGTAACCTGTATTATAATATCCGGCAGTTCTACAGCTGTACTGTACAATGACCGTCCATTTACTGAGCATTATACTGTAACCTGTATTATAATATCCGGCAGTTCTACAGCTGTACTGTACAGTGACCGTCCATTTACTGAGCATTATACTGTAACCTGTATTATAATATCCGGCAGTTCTACAGCTGTACTGTACAGTGACCGGCCATTTACTGAGCATTATACTGTAACCTGTATTATAATATCCGGCAGTTCTACAGCTGTACTGTACAGTGACCGGCCATTTACTGAGCATTATACTGTAACCTGTATTATAATATCCGGCAGTTCTACAGCTATACTGTACAGTGACCTGCCATTTACTGAGCATTGTACTGTAACCTGTATTATAATATCCGGCAGTTCTACAGCTGTACTGTACAGTGACCGGCCATTTACTGAGCATTATACTGTAACCTGCATTATAATGTCCGGCAGTTCTACAGCTATACTGTACAGGGACCGGCCATTTACTGAGCATTGTACTGTAACCTGCATTATAATATCCGGCAGTTCTACAGCTGTACTGTACAGTGACCGGCCATATACTGAGCATTATACTGTAACCTGTATTATAATATCCGGCAGTTCTACAGCTGTACTGTACAATGACCGTCCATTTACTGAGCATTATACTGTAACCTGTATTATAATATCCGGCAGTTCTACAGCTGTACTGTACAGTGACCGGCCATTTACTGAGCATTATACTGTAACCTGTATTATAATATCCGGCAGTTCTACAGCTATACTATACAGTGACCGGCCATTTACTGAGCATTGTACTGTAACTTGCATTATAATATCCGGCAGTTCTACAGCTGTACTGTACAGTGACCGGCCATATACTGAGCATTATACTGTAACCTGCATTATAATATCCGGCAGTTCTACACCTGTACTGTACAGTTACCGGCCATTTACTGAGCATTATACTGTAACCTGTATTATAATATCCGGCAGTTCTACAGCTGTACTGTACAGTGACCGGCCATTTACTGAGCATTATACTGTAACCTGTATTATAATATCCGGCAGTTCTACAGCTGTACTGTACAGTGACCGGCCATTTACTGAGCATTATACTGTAACCTGTATTATAATATCCGGCAGTTCTACAGCTGTACTGTACAGTGACCGGCCATTTACTGAGCATTATACTGTAACCTGTATTATAATATCCGGCAGTTCTACAGCTGTACTGTCCAGTGACCGGCCATTTACTGAGCATTGTACTGTAACCTGTATTATAATGTCCAGCAGTTCTACAGCTGTACTGTACAGTGACCGGCCATTTACTGAGCATTATACTGTAACCTGTATTATAATATCCGGCAGTTCTACAGCTGTACTGTACAGTGACCGGCCATTTACTGAGCATTATACTGTAACCTGTATTATAATATCCGGCAGTTCTACAGCTGTACTGTACAGTGACCGGCAATTTACTGAGCATTGTACTGTAACCTGTATTATAATATCCGGCAGGTCTACAGCTGTACTGTACAGTGACCGGCCATTTACTGAGCATTATACTGTAACCTGTATTATAATATCCGGCAGTTCTACAGCTATACTATACAGTGACCGGCCATTTACTGAGCATTATACTGTAACCTGTATTATAATATCCGGCAGTTCTACAGCTATACTGTACAGTGACCGGCCACTTACTGAGCATTTTACTGTAACCTGTATTATAATATCCGGCAGTTCTACAGCTATACTGTACAGGGACCGGCCATTTACTGAGCATTATACTGTAACCTGTATTATAATATCCGGCAGTTCTACAGCTGTACTGTACAGTTACCGGCCATTTACTGAGCATTATACTGTAACCTGTATTATAATATCCGGCAGTTCTACAGCTGTACTGTACAGTGACCGGCCACTTACTGAGCATTATACTATAACCTGTATTATAATATCCGGCAGTTCTACAGCTATACTGTCCAGTGACCGGCCACTTACTGTGCATTATACTGTAACCTGTATTATAATGCCCGGCAGTTCTACAGCTGTACTGTACAGTGACCGGCCATTTACTGAGCATTATACAGTAACCTGTATTATAATGTCCGGCAGTTCTACAGCTGTACTGTACAGTGACCGGCCATTTACTGAGCATTATACTGTAACCTGTATTATAATATCCGGCAGTTCTACAGCTGTACTGTACAGTGACCGGCCATTTACTGAGCATTATACTGTAACCTGTATTATAATATCCGGCAGTTCTACAGCTGTACTGTCCAGTGACCGGCCATTTACTGAGCATTATACTGTAACCTGTATTATAATATCCTGCAGTTCTACAGCTGTACTGTACAGTGACCGGCCATTTACTGAGCATTATACTGTAACCTGTATTATAATATCCGGCAGTTCTACAGCTGTACTGTACAGTGACCGGACATTTACTGAGCATTGTACTGTAACCTGTATTATAATATCCGGCAGTTCTACAGCTGTACTGTACAGTGACCGGCCATTTACTGAGCATTATACTGTAACCTGTATTATAATATCCGGCAGTTCTACAGCTGTACTGTACAGTGACCGGCCATTTACTGAGCATTATACTGTAACCTGTATTATAATGTCCGGCAGTTCTACAGCTGTACTGTACAGTGACCGGCCATTTACTGAGCATTGTACTGTAACCTGCATTTTAATATCCGGCAGTTCTACAGCTGTACTGTACAGTGACCGGCCATTTACTGAGCATTGTACTGTAACCTGTATTATAATATCCGGCAGTTCTACAGCTATACTGTACAGTGACCGGCCATTTACTGAACATTATACTGTAACCTGTATTATAATATCCGGCAGTTCTACAGCTATACTGTACAGTGACCGGCCATTTACTGAGCATTATACTGTAACCTGTATTATAATATCCGGCAGTTCTACAGCTGTACTGTACAGTGACCGGCCATTTACTGAGCATTATACTGTAACCTGTATTATAATATCCGGCAGTTCTACAGCTATACTATACAGTGACCGGCCATTTACTGAGCATTATACAGTAACCTGTATTATAATATCCAGCAGTTCTACAGCTATACTGTACAGTGACCGGCCATTTACTGAGTATTATACTGTAACCTGTATTATAATATCCGGCAGTTCTACAGCTATACTGTACAGTGACCGGCCATTTACTGACTTGGGGAATGCAAATTGCTGAGAATAAAACAAAGGGGGTCATTCCGAGTTGTTCGCTCGCAAGGCGATTTTAGCAGTATTGCACACGCTAAACCGCCGCCTACTGGGAGTGAATCTTAGCATCTTAAAATTGCGACCGATGTATTCGCAATATTGCTATTACACACCTCGTAGCAGTTTCTGAGTAGCTCCAGACTTACTCGGCATCTGCGATCAGTTCAGTGCTTGTCGTTCCTGGTTTGACGCCACAAACACACCCAGCGTTCGCCCAGACACTCCTCCGTTTCTCCAGCCACTCCCGCGTTTTTTCCGGAAACGGTAGCGTTTTTTCCCACACGCCCATAAAACGGCCTGTTTCCGCCCAGTAACACCCATTTCCTGTCAATCACATTACGATCGCCAGAACGATAAAAAAGCCGTGAGTAAAATTCCTAAGTGCATAGCAAATTTACTTGGCGCAGTCGCAGTGCGGACATTGCGCATGCGCATTAAGCGGAAAATCGCTGCGATGCGAAGATTTTTACCGAGCGAACAACTCGAAATGACCCCCAATAGTTCTCCACTGTTGGGGGATTCTGTGATTTGATTGGCGATTTCATGTAAATAGGTTTTAGAGCTTAGTTCTTGTTCACGCCCCGCGGTGGCAGCTGTCTTGTCCGCTGTACCGGTATCATGGAGAGTGCAGCCCATCAATGTCTCAGTAATGTCTGTGGTTCCAAGCGTATAAAGGCTCCAAACACATTGGTGGAGCCCACAAAATGGCTGCCGCCCCCGACGTGTCGGTAAGTGACTCTTGGTGAACGGATAGGTCTCAGAATGGCCCGCGGGGCAGTGTAACGCCATTACTACTAGGTGTGCTGTTTTATATTCCTGATTCTGTTCTGTGTTTTCACAATAAATCAGTGGGAAAAGCAGAACAGGCCTACCGGAGGATCCCCTAAACCAGGAATGTTCTAGCCCGCTCCGTCTCCGAGACCTGGCTACCGGTCTCTCTGATTGGCAGACAGCGCACCCGATGGATGACACCGCAAAGAACCGCCTTTATCCTGATGCTGTACCGGGGAACCAGGCCACCGAGCTCTTCTCTCAGTACAGAAGCAGCCAGGAGCGAGTGCAGGCCATCCGGGCCTTAGCCAGGGATCTGGGGAGGAGAGTGGAACATGAAGCTTACAGGTTGGGTGGTGTACACATCGCCCCGCAGTCCTGCAGCGCTGAGACTCCCGCCTCTCCAAAAGCACCTTCCCAACTGTGTCCAGAGTCTGGTAGATCTCCTGTGCCAGCCGCACCCAGCCCTGCACAATCGGCGGCATTGGGGAGACACAGCGCCAATACTCAGACGTTCCCAGAAAGCGATGGCATTCCGTCCGTAACACCTACTTCTGGCAACACCGCCTTACTGCAGACTGCCGGCCACTCCAAGGTTCCCCGTGGGCAGCTGAGAAAACACCTGCATGGCGTAAATAAAGGTATTTAATGCAATGATCATGTTTCTCGCCCCCAGGAGATAACGCTCTTATCTCAGGAGTGACATTGTAATACTGGGGGACATTGTATAACACAGACCTAATGGCAATGCGCTAGTATAAGCTAATTCCACACCTTACAATAGTCACCATCACCACTCGGACCGTCGTACAAGTACAGCCAATGCGGAGCGGCTGCTGTCAGAGCGCCGAACAGGCTCCACCTCCTCTTATGTACTACCCTACACCTACAGTATGTGTTCTTCACATGGCAGCCCCGCGTTCCTCTTGGCAATAAAACCCTATGCTATATGGGTTACAGCCTGGGAGCTACAGCGCAGCCTAAACCTGGTGGCAGCTTCTACATGGGGCCCTTCACCTCTCAGACTGGGGATTACTATGGTCAGAGGGATCTGTGGCCTTTGTGGCAATATCGGTGTCTGTAGGAGCAGGCCCAGCACAGACGCTGAGGATAGTGATATCTCCATTAGTAACGAGTGATTGTTCCTGCAGCCGCCTCGTCCCCAGCCCTACATCACACAGATTCCTGATGCCATTTCTACATTTACATAATATGATCTCCTTGTGCTTTGCAGAATACACAGAGGAATTGGTCTCTCCAACGGGAACGCTCCAACCAAATATCCGCATTGTGGAGACACAGAAA